>NW_022196285.1:0-3556 GCF_008641045.1 Pistacia vera | reverse complement strand
AACAGAGACACCATTATAATAGTTTTGATTAGTTGACTTGTGATTCTGTGTTAAAGCTAAGATAATTCTATGCCCCACTTTCGGTATTGGAAATGTTCCAAATCTTGAAACAGTTGATGCTGTCGACGCCTTTACCATTCACTTCCGCCGTCCAGCAAAATCTTTTATGGGGTAAATCTCCTGGGTCCACCATGTTTCTTTTTTCCCTGTTTTCTCGCTTAAAAACAAATGTGTAACGTTCAAACGAAGAATTAACCAATATTTTTTATTTAATCCGAGAAAGAAGAAACAGACATATATGTTTGTTGATTTCACCTAGTTTTGTATTACAGCACATGTATTAGAGGATAATTATTGCTGCTTTCTGAGTTCAATTTTCTACGATGTGAATTTACCCACGTCAGGAAATTAATTGTGGTTTCAATTCAAGACATAAAATTTCCCAATGCTTAACAGCCCAAATCCATTTCGACCTAATACAGTCTCATTGGGCTATAACGGACTGAGTCCAAAAGGGCTTTCATATAGGCCCAAGGAGCCTAAACTCAAAACAGTTTTAAATTTTATCGGCCCACTTCCGTACCATAATGTACGATAGCTTAGAAAAGTATATAGTCTCCAAGAGTAGGGATGGGCACGGGCCGTGCCGAGGCCGGGGTTGGGGACCCCTATCTCCAGGGTCCCGAAAGCCCAAGGGGATTCCCTGATCTCGACTCCTAGCCCGTTAAGGGAATTCGGAGAATCCCCGAATAAAGTATGTTCCCCTTGGAGGTTTTGTGTCTTTTTGTGTCCTTATTACCATTTTCTCCGAATTATAAAATACCATCCAAAAAGAAGTTCAATCTATAATAATTTATTGATTTATTATAATCAATCAAAACACCAAATGATATATTACACATATATAACATATATTTTATATATTAACATATGATTATAGATAATAGCATATATATATAAAACAAATATTTATAATGATTTATTATATTTAATCTAGTTTTATTTATTACTTATTTGTATATGATTTCATAAAATACTTATACAATTATAATTTGTTATTGTATAATACATAAATGATTTTAAAATATTAAAATCAATATAGGTATATATAATATATATGATTGACTATATATATACACGAGCCAGGTCGGGGATTTCGGGGCGTGGACAAAAACGGGGAAAGATCTATCCTGGGCTCGGCGTGTCCCTGAATTTCTGGACTAATTTTGGACCCGATCTTGACCCAAATTCTGAATGATTCGAGGAAACTCTGTCCCGTTCGGGCCAGGAAGGGACGGGTCCCCATGGGGTTGGGTTTTATGCCCATCCCTATCCAAGAGAGTCACAAGTCTGACAACCGACAGAGAAAAAAATGTGACAGCCAATCCACCACTAAGTTAGTAAGTTTGACAACCAATTTTATTAGGTTTAATGAAAAGCTTGAAAAACGCAACTTAGATTACGTTAATGACTGACTGCTAGTAATTAAATAATAAATGTCAACCAGAAGTCACATAGATAGAGAGTAGGCTTGTAACTCAGCCATGGTGATAATTGAAAGTCAATACATTTTTGAAGGAGTTGGGTCGGAAGAAACAAGCCGACCGAAATCTGCCGGTTTTGAAACAGCTGCCACGGTTCAAGAATTACAATGAATTCACAGTTACCAAATTATCATAATTTATCACATAATATGAGAATTCGTTCCGTGACTAAATTAAGTCCTACGTCTATCCATCACATTCAATTAATAACCTGAATTAAGACTGTGAAAGGCTATCCGTGATGCCAAAATTTGCTTTCCAAACGAAAATTACAATTTCTGAGGTAGATACAATATCCTAACGTTAACGTTATTTTTACCGTTTTAGTAATCCAGAAATTTCATAACTAAAAGTGTTTTCTCAACATATTAATGGATGAAGCCCATGAAGATAGGTGAAAAGACAAGAAATAAGCTATATAAGTTATTGAAATACTGTAAGTAAAATAAATCTTGGAAATAATAGTGAATCAAGCAATTCACTTGTCCATCTCAAACTCATTCTTCACACAATAGATCGACCAATCTATGGTTAAATCTAGACAGAATCAACACATACAGCTGAACTTACCAACAAGAACCTATATATGACAATGAATCACAAATGATAATAAAAAAAAAAATGGTATCATCCTTTACAAATGGATAGGTTCACTCCTCTGAACCTCCCAATACCTTAACCATAATCTGCATGACTTTTACTCTCATTTCTAAAGCCAAAATGTAATCAGCCGTCTCTCTGAATAGCCCATCTAACCCCGTGGACTCGCTCTTTGGAATTAGCTTCTTCAGGGTCTTGACCCTCCGTTGGATCCCGTTAGCGGACCTTCTAGAACCCTCCAGACGTGCTTTCTTCTTCATCAAAATCCTTCTGGGCTTCCTGGTTCTGACGTGTCCTCCATTTTTCCTTTGTTTCCTTACAATCCACCTTCTCTTGGATCGAGCTTCCAAAACTTTGTTCCACAAAGACTCACTTGACGTCTTGGACACTTCTTCATTTCCTTGAATGATACTCTTCAAATCAAAAGAATTAAGAAGGGCTTGTGAAACTCCCATACTTTGAAAATATTTTTCAGAAAAAGAATAGACTAGCTTCTCTCGACAAACTTTTTGAGCATACACCTCTGAATTGGGTTGCCAAGAGAAAGACTTTGTAGTATAAATGACACAAGTTGGTGCTTTTATATGGTAATTTTGGGAGCTGGGTTGGTAGCCAATAAGGATAATGCAAATTATTTTAAGGCAGCAAAAACGTAGGGACCACACAATACAATTTCAGAGAAGGCCTCCAAGAGGATGGGGCAAATGAATAAGAGAAGGCCAAGTGTACCCAAGGATTTTGGGCATTGGCTTGAGCATGTTCTCCAACTCAATGCACATGCATCCACATGATTCTTCACCACCACCCCAACCTCCCAAACCACCACCTTAACACCTCTTTTCTCATCAAAACACCCTGGATTATTCCTCTCTACTTTCCAAATTCAATGCATTGATAATCTGAATTGAGGGTCCTTAATTTCCTCATTCCAGCTCAATTAAACATGACACTGCCAAATATAAATAAACTTAATTTAGAGCTTTTGATCATGGTGGTTAGCTAATGTTTCCAAACAGGAAACCTTTTTCTAAGCTATATAAAACAAATTATCGTGCTTGCAGATTGTTACTTGTCAATACTAGTTTCAATAAAAGTAGACATTTTAGATTCTTATGTTGGGATAAGCTAGATTTTCTTCTGACATTTATGAACCCTATTTTCCATCAAATGATGAATGTTTTCATACGAAGTATCTATAATCATGTTTTAACATGTTTGGTTCAAAAGTACATCACGTAGTTCATCTGATTTTAGAGACAACCTTACAGACAAAGACGCATGCATATTCGCCGCCGATACTATGTTCTCAGTGTATATGGATTATGGAATCTTCTTCTTTCCTTGTTTTCAGGCAGCAAGCGTAGCAATATTAATTCATGTCACATTAATTAAGAATAAACCTTAAATTTTCA